>NC_136807.1:50963881-50978881 GCF_951216825.1 Electrona antarctica
GTCTCACTAGAAGGTGTTTTCCAACCAGTTGCTGTATGTAATAAATCTTGTTATGAACAAATTTTGTTCATAACAAGATTTATTTCTTCGTTAAAATAAGTGTTAACCCATTCAGGACGGGAACCCCTTTTGTTGTTTTAAGCATTATGTTATACATACTATTGAAAATTTGTAATCGTGAAAATGTGGCGCAAATCATTGCAAATAATATAATTTAACTCAAATCGTTGCTTCTGGGGGGTCCCTGGAACAACATTTTCAGACGGGGGTCCGCGGCTAAATACAGATAATTCTGCTCCTTGACATGAAAAAGGTTGAGCACCACCGACATAGAAATGTAGGTCTTTCAGAAAACTGTGCATTTAGAAGACATTTTATAATTGTTATTTTTAGAATCGGCCTCAGGTCGAAGTGGGTTTCTGAGTGCTTGTTCAGTAACAACAGGGGTCTCCCCGTCTCTCCAGCTGAGAGCGCCCCTCACTTCACACGAGTGTGATTTGTTTTTAATGAAAGAGACGGAGAGACTTGCAGGGAGACTCCTGTTTACTGAACACTTGATCTATACTCTATGATTACTGCCATAATATATGAGCTTTAACTTTTTAACAAAAAAAACAAAAACGTGTTTGTTTTAACCAAAGAGCGTCACTTGTCTTACACTAAACGTCATAAACAGATTGTTCATTATGACAAACACAGAGCAATCACACATTACGGGTTGCCATGGAAACTGAGTCATGGGGGACAAAGGGGGTGGGGGGTCTTGGTGGGGAGGGGGGGGGGGGGCAGAGGACAAAGTAGCTGATGATGAAGCACCCCCCCCCCCCCCCCCCCCCCCACACACACACACACACACACACACACACCCCACCACGCCCCCAGGGTAGAAGAATGGAGCTGGGACTCTTTCATGTTCTTCTAGCTTTGACTACAAGCTCTTTGACAACAGAGTCAGACTCTGACTTTGTTTTTAAAAAAAAACTCCATTCGACTCAGGGGGAGACTATCCGCTACGGACATTCTTAAATTGTAGCCTAACCCTAACCTTTCCCTAAAAAAAGAAAGAAACACAAGAGTGTCGTCAATAAAATAAATAAAGGCTATAGAAACAACAAGCCATATATAGGCTACAAGAGAAGTGCTTTATTTACGCCTTTGTTTTCATCGGGAAAATAATATCTAATAATAAATAATACACGTTTGTTTTTTTTAGCTATGTTTCTACTTTCTAGCAAAAGGGAAAAAAAACTAAAGTGCGTGAGGCGGTATAGCCTCGAGTTTATTTGTATTATTATTTTTCCTGGGACGTGTTTGATTTATAGTGTCTGAGAAATGAAAGAGAAGATAAAAAGCATAATAATAATAATAATGATCTCACCAACTGCAGAGAACAGAGGAAGAGGAGCGTGCATCGTCCCGTACAGCAACCCATCTTCTCTGAATTATCTCACTGACTCAGATCAGAATATCTTCTTGTTGTTGTTGTTGTTCTGGTCTCTGTCTGGTCTGGTCCTGTGGTCCACTCACTGATGCTCTGTGTCTGCCTGTGTGTGTGTGTGAATCTAAACACACTGAATGGACGTTAAATTAAATCACAGAGATGAACGCCGTGAAGAAGACAGCTGCTTCCATAGCGGGGACTGGCCTGGGCTCAGTGTGGGCTGCTGGGGAGACACACATGCATGCACGGACTGACTGCCCTGGAGGTCGCACTTTGCAGGATGAATTTAAAAGGAATATACACACCGCGACGTCTGTCTGTTTCTGTCTCCTGCCTTGTAATGTGTGTGAGGAGGAGGAGGAGGAGGAGGAAGGGGGGATTGGGGGAGGATGAACTAACGTTCTCCTGACTGTCTGACGCCCTGGTTGGTTGGTTGCTTTTGGTTGCTTTGGTGCTGCTCTCCCGCTGTAGTGATCCCATGGCGCCGCTAGATGGCAGCACGGTAACTGGAATTGTTTTGTTTTTTTTTCTTCCCCAAAATAATTCAAGAACAATAGAAAGAAAGAAAGAAAGAAAGAAAGAAAGAAACAAACAAACAAACAAACAAACAAACAAACAAACAAACAAAGAAAGAAAGAGTTTGGGAAATGGTCTGTAGTACTTGTATTACTACAAATAGCCTAGTTAGAACCTGTGGATAGCAATCTGCAAAGAAACATTGCAGATTGTGTGTGTGTGTGTGTGTGTGTGTGCGTGTGTGTGCGTGCGTGCGTGCGTGCGTAGGTGCGTGCGTGTGTGTGTGTGGTAGAACAAAAATAACAATTATTTAAAAATGGCAGATCTACCTACAAGTCTACAATGTGCGGCACGTCTTTAAAAAGATATGCTAAATAAATGGTAATGGTGCATACAGTAGCCTATATAGCATGTATAAGGCGCTATACATAGATTGTGCGATCAAGTTAAACAGCCATGGGCTCTCCCCAGATGACAGTGAACTGAGCGAAGTGCCCATTTAAAGATCTTTTGGACTTTTTTTTAATAGGCCTATTATATACCTCTCAACCAAAAAAAAGCAAGGCTTTTGCACACACATGCAGGCGACAGGTGCGTAGGAGTATAGGGTAAGGTGTCCGACAATGAAAAATAACAAACACAGTCCCGCTCCCACAACTCCCACAAGTGTTGTCACTGCATTTGAAGACAGTGTGCGGGTGTTAATACCTCTCAACCAAAAAAAGCAAGGCTTTTGCACACCTACATGCAGGCCGCAGGCGACAGGTGCGTAGGAGAGTCAAGGAGACTATAGGGTAAGGTGTCCGACAATGAAAAAGAACAAACACAGTCCCGCTCCCACAACTCCCACAAGTGTTGTCACTGCATTTGAAGACAGTGTGCGGGTGTTAAACTGTTAATACCTCTCAACCAAAAGAAAAGAAAGAACATATACAAAAAGACCATTATTGCATCTCACTTTGTGAGAACATTTTCCAAATTGGGCCCAAGTGTCAATATTTTGTGTGGCCACCATTACTTTCCAGCACTGCCTTCACCCTCCTGCGGGCATGGAGTTCATCTCCCACTCCTCCATGATGACATCACGGAGCTGGTGGATGTTAGAGACCATCCTCCACCTTCCGTTTTTGACGATGCCCCAGAGATGCTCAATAAGGGTTTAGGAGGGTCTGGAGGCATGCTTGGCCAGTCCATCGCCTTTACTCTCACCGTCTTTAGCAAGGCAGTGGTCATCTTGGAGGAGTGTTTGGGGACGTCATTATCATGTTGGAATATTGCCCTGCATGCGGCCCAGTTTCTGAAGGGAGGGGATCATGCTCTGCTTCAGTGTGTCACAGTACATGTTGGCATTCATGGTTCCCTCAATGAACTGCATAGATTCCCAATGCCAGCAGCACTCATACAGCCCCAGACCATGACACTCTCACCACATGCTTGGCACACTTGTATTATGTTTATCTTGGTCTCATCAACAGACCACAGGACATGGTTCCGTCCTGCAGTCACACAAGGAACCAGTAATGGTTCCACCACACACGGAACCAGTAATGGTTCCACCACACACGGAACCAGTAATGGTTCCACCACACAAGGAACCAGTAATGGTTCCACCACACAAGGAACCAGTAATGGTTCCACCACACAAGGAACCAGTAATGGTTCCACCACACACGGAACCAGTAATGGTTCCACCACACACGGAACCATGTGGTTCCACCACACACGGAACCAGTAATGGTTCCACCACACACGGAACCAGTAATGGTTCCACCACACACGGAACCATGTGGTTCCACCACACACGGAACCATGTGGTTCCGCCACACACGGAACCAGTAATGGTTCCACCACACACAGAACCATGTGGTTCCGCCACACACGGAACCATGTGGTTCCACCACACACGGAACCATGTGGTTCCACCACACACGGAACCAGTAATGGTTCCACCACACACGGAACCAGTAATGGTTCCACCACACACGGAACCATGTGGTTCCACCACACACGGAACCATGTGGTTCCACCACACACGGAACCAGTAATGGTTCCACCACACACGGAACCAGTAATGGTTCCACCACACACGGAACCATGTGGTTCCACCACACACGGAACCAGTAATGGTTCCACCACACACGGAACCAGTAATGGTTCCACCACACAAGGAACCAGTAATGGTTCCACCACACAAGGAACCAGTAATGGTTCCACCACACAAGGAACCATGTGGTTCCACCACACAAGGAACCAGTAATGGTTCCACCACACAAGGAACCAGTAATGGTTCCACCACACAAGGAACCATGTGGTTCCACCACACAAGGAACCAGTAATGGTTCCACCACACAAGGAACCAGTAATGGTTCCACCACACAAGGAACCATATGTGGTTCCACCACACACGGAACCAGTAATGGTTCCACCACACAAGGAACCATGTGGTTCCACCACACACGGAACCACTCGGAAACCAGGTGAGGAGTACCTTAAAGGACCACTTCACCACTTTTCAACATCTCTTCATATAATAGGTCCTCACTAATTTTCATGATAAAACAACACCATTTTTTCCTACTCAGTCTGTGTCTCATAGGAGGGCTTTGGGCAGTTCGGACACCCGTCCACCAGTGACATCATCATTAGGCAGATTTTTTTTTAAACAAGATTTGTTTTAAAATATATTTAGATTTGTATTATCGTGAGAACGATGGCTTCAACCTTTGCATTGCAACTTTTCAGGAAAAGAAAGCCTGTCGTTTCTATTAGCTTGGATTCACCATCGATGATGTCACTGGTAGACGGGTTTCTGAACTGCCCACAGCCTTCCTATGAGACACAGGACACAGACTGAGTAGGAAGAGTAGAAAAAAATTGTGGTATTTTATCATGAACATTAGTTAGGACCAATTATAGGAAGAGAAGTTGAAAAGTGGTGAAGTGGTCCTTTAAGGGTACTCACTTTTGTTGCCAGCAGTTTGGAATTAATGGCTTTGTTTTTTTGTTATTTTGAACTGTACACTGACTACTTCACATTGTATCAAAGTGTCATTTCTTCAGTGTTGTCTCATGAAAAGAAATATTTGCAGAAATGGGTGGGGTGTTCCCTGCAGATTACTGGGCTGTAAAAATCATCATCATTGACATAATCGAATTGAAGGAAGCACAAGGTCAGTCCGTTGCTCTCCCCAGGTTGGCTGCAGGATTACATTAGATAATGTGTCCCCACCATTCACACCCATTATCTTATATGAGCAAGCACTTCTCAATCCAGCCGAGGGGTGGCGCTAGAAGCAGAAGGCACACTCATAATTGGGGGTCTCGTCTCTCCCCCCCGTTCCCTTCTCTCTCTCCCCCCGTGTCACATGGAACGTGCGCGGAGCAGCGCGCGCGCACGCACACACACACACACACACACACACACACACACACACACACACACACACACACACGCACACGCACACACACACACACACACACACACACACACAGCAGCAGCAGCAGCTGGGGGGGGATTGGTTTGCGTGTTGTAGAGAGAGATGATGCTGCTGATGATGACGACGAGGGAGGAGGAGGGGGGGGGATTAAGGAATTTAGCGGCGGCGGAGAATCTTCATAGATAGGTAGGTAGCTAGACTTCCATAGAGATACATATAGGCCGAGAGAGAGTCCACCATCCAGACGCAGAAATAGTTGCGTTTGTCCCGGGGAACAGAGGTGTGCGGACCGGGGGGCTGGCTTGGCTGTGGCTGGCTCTCTCAGCCGCGCCAAGGAGGCACACTGCCTGCCTGCCAGTCTGGCAGTGCCAGATGCAATATGCTGCATTCGTGTTCAGTTCCGTGGACGGCGGAGCAGCGGCAGCAGCAACAACACGCACGAAGCACGAAGATTAATTGATGATGCTTATTGCGGAGGAGCGGAGGTTCCAGGGAGAGCATCGGGAATCCAACAAGCCACTGCCGGCTGCTGAGTGAGTATAGAGATGGATGGATCATGTATGGATGGATGCTTTGGTTTAGCGCAATGTCTGACACCAATGTGCATTCACCTAGTCTATATATACGCCTCGGATTAGCCTATATATGCATTCGGATTAATTAATAAGCCTCACGTACGTCAAAGGTTCAATGGTGGGCCTATAAATATATAGGCTATAGCCTATATTGCATGCATGCTTGCTTTTCTTTGTGATCGCAGACTTATGGACTTGACACTATATATATATATATATATATATATATATATATATATATATATATATATATAGTTTTTTCTCCTGCTTTTTTTTGCATTGGCATCCATCGGTCATCATCATCATCATTTAACACGCGGACACGTGCGCGGCGCCCGCTCGCCCGCCTCACTATTCTAGCATCATGATGTTCTGTTGTTACTGCATCGCCTTTTGTGCTTTTGCTTTGACGTCCAATTGTACGTATGTACGGAGCCGATTGACGTCGTCAGATCATCAGAGAACATGGACGTGATTTGACGGGATCAACTCTCCTGGTGGAAAGCCATGTTGTTCAGCATGCTGCGAATCACACGAATAATTAACGCTCGAGACCATTAACATTTTACAGAGGCGCGAGTCCCCGCCCTCCCTCCCGTGTGTGTGTGTGCGTGTGTGTGTGTGTGAGTGCGTGTGTGTGTGTGTGCGTGCGTGCGTGCGTGTGTGCGTGTGTGTGTGTGTGTGTGTGTGTGTGTGTGTGTGTGTGTGTGTGTGTGTGTGTGTGTGTGTGTGTGTGTGTGTGTGTGTGTGTGTGTGTGTGTGACCTCTCGGGGGGGACACCGCACGGCGCATAACATGAACCCGGTCACTTTGATGAGATCTATCTGGAGAAAATGAATCGGGGGAGGAAAAAAAATGCTTTGATGAGCTGAGAGAGAGAGAGAGAGAGAGAGAGAGAGAGAGAGAGAGAGAGAGAGAGAGAGAGAGGCTAAAAATAATCCTGCTGCTATACACGAGCAGCTCTGATAATAAAAACAAAACACAACGCGACTCAACACAACCCCCGATGAATGAATGAATGAATGAATGAATGCATGAATGGATGAATGGATGGGTGGATGGTGGCCGGCGCGTCGCCGCATCAAACCCAGATGTTATAGCTTGTCCGTGGTCCGGCCCATTCTTTTTTTAGCTGTATTGTGTATGTTGTATTTATTATCATTCCACAGGCGTTTCTTCAGTCAGCCAGTCATGAGTCAGTCAGTCAGTCAGTCAGGCACAGTGTCTTAGTTTTAACCTGTTGTTGTCTGAACTGAACCGCTGCCTGCAGGCATGCACCGATGCACGCTTGGACTGACTGCATGCAGGAGCTGTCCATGGTGCTTATTATATATAGACGCTTTAATGCTGCCGTTCTAAAGACGGTGGCGCTTGCCGACCAAAAACAACAACAGCCTGATCACATTATAGTTGGTTGGTTAACGTGAAGATGAGCTCTTTATTTCGACACCGCCGCCAGAAATCTATATAGGCTATAGATTCGGAGTGTAAAGGCGAGGTGCATGAGCAAGGGATGGGAGGGCGCTGCAAGTAGGCTATAGCTACCTGAGTCATTTATTTTAATTAAAAAAATAAATCTTTACACTTTCAACCACTAAATATTTCTTGTAAAAACAAGTAGACCTAGCTGTTGTGAGCTTGTAGGTCTGCTATTCTGGGATATAATATTTCCCCCCAGAATATGCCTATATAGGCCTATATGCTATGGGTTCAAATGGTTAGCCATTCATGATTGAATGATAGTTTATGTCCATTATTTAAAATACAAATATGCTAGGAAACACAGGGAAACTTATCAAAGATGATTTATAATTTGGGAGAGTGTAAAAAAGAAATTGAAGGTATTATTTTGCCTCCTGCATCAATGCAAACACATAAACATGCACAGTTGTTCAAATAGGCCTATATAGCCAACATGCAATAGAGAACAATAAATACAGAACAGAAAATGGGCTATATACACATAGATTAAATTCCCATTGACAATCCCATTGATAAGAGCGACCCCCGCACTTAACACGGGTGTGATTTATTTTTTATTTTTTTGTGACCAAGTTTTTATTAAACATTTTTCAATCACCCCACCCTCCCCAAGGTTCCGATTATCGTTGCAACAAGAAAGACATTTCATCGGTTATAGTTCGACATCTCACAACATATAGGCTGCCTGGCTGGTAGACTTAACAATACAATTGAAAGTTAAAACAATATATATATATATATATATGAAAAATATGACATTATAGTTGTGCTTTGACGTTTTCTATAGCATCTGTAAGTGCCTCAATAGACTGCCTTTTTGCTCCATTAGCTCTTGCAATTGATATTTCCAACCCTAATACATTCAGAAATAATATTTTCCATTTTTTTACAGAAAGAATATGATGAGGTTTCCATCTAGACACAAGGAGTTTTTTTTTGCAGCACGGGAGGGACGCTATAGCCCCTCCTATATACAGATTTTATCCTCCTCACACGTCTCAATGTTTGCCATTGACAATCTCTCTCTACGTCGTCCTCAGACGAGCCCTCCATCGGCATCTCCAGTCATCTCGGTTCTCCGTATACATCTGGCCAGCTCATTTGTGCTTTCTGCACCAGCATCATTCTTTAGTATACGTCCACGTAGGTAGGTGTGGGTACGTCCTCTCGGATCGATGCCCGTGTGTTAGTTCGACACTGTACACAAGCTTTTTGGCCGGGAGTTCTTGATGTCGGTGGCAGTGTTGCCAGCTATAGTCTCATCCTCCTTACTGCCAATGTTGTTTTTGGCAGCAAATCTTGATTTGAGTTTTAGTCATAGTCTCTTGAATGGCTTCCATTTAGTTTTAGTCATATTTTAGTCACCCTGAATGTTTTAGTGTTAGTCTAGTTTCAGTCGACTAAATATCATAAGATTTTAGTCGACTAAATCTACAGTTGATTTAGTCGAGTAAAATGTATTTTACATAATTACTGTTTTTACACTTGCTGAAAATAGCCGATCTACATGCTCACAACGTGTCGCGTAACACACGTAACATTCTGGTGTAGCACCCGTCCAGGGATTTCTGTAGGGTTTGTGTTATAGGTCAAATTATAGGTCAAATGTCCGCTAAATCTTGTCCCCACACGTCTCAATATTTGCCACTGACAATGAAAGGAGAAATTAGGTCAAACTTCTGGCAAATATGCCGTAAATTAAACAACAAAACATTAAACGCCATTGACAATGAAGGGAAAATTTACATCATATGTAGACGAGCAAATCGGCTAACCATTCAGATGTCGGTGGGAACGCTTGGCCAATAAGGGACCACCATTCTTGATGATGTATACGATGATGTACGTGATGATGAGCGCCTCACTTCACACGGTGTGATTTTTATATTGTTTTCTGTTGATGCATGTTTTTTCTCATGATGGAGACACGATTGTATGAATGCATTCATAGCTACAGTAACACTGCTCCTCATTGGGCCAGAGCTACAACACAGTAACACTGCTCCTCATTGGGCCAGAGCTACAACACAGTAACACTGCTCCTCATTGGGCCAGAGCTACAACACAGTAACACTGCTCCTCATTGGGCCAGAGCTACAACACAGTAACACTGCTCCTCATTGGGCCAGAGCTACAACACAGTAACACTGCTCCTCATTGGGCCAGAGCTACAACACAGTAACACGGCTCCTCATTGGGCCATGCTTAATCGTTGTTGCAAGCAAACATTTGACCTAATTCACATTCTCACACAATAACAGTCGACCCCCCTCCTCCCTCTCTCTCTCTGTCTCTCTCCCACGTGTGTGTGTGTGTGTGTGTGTGTGTGTGTGTGTGTGTGTGTGTGTGTGTGTGTGTGTGTGTGTGTGTGTGTGTGTGTGTGACTGCGTGTGTGCGTGCGTGCGTGCGTGCGTGTGTGCGTGCGTATGTGTCACCTAGGGTGAGGTTTTACAACACACAAAGTCCCAGGAGAGGTTTTATCAAACGTTGAGCAGATTGGCGGGTGTCGGTGTGTGTCTGTGTGTGTGTGTGTGTCTGTCTGCGTGCGTGCGTGCGTGCGTGCGTGCGTGCGTGCGTGCGTGCGTGCGTGCATGCGCAGACTACAGTATTAATAATGGACACAAATGGAATTGTACAAGAGATTCTTTCTGAGGTAAATAAATATATCACTCTGTCACCACCACTGTTGTTGTTGTTACTTAGTTAGTTAGTAATAGTCTACACCTTCTTTCTTCCTTTATATTTATTCAGAGAAGTCCATTGAGAGAAAGCTGGTAGATCTAAATGTTTACTGTTGTTCTTACGTGGACTGGTAGATCTAATGTGTGTTTGTGAACATGTTGAATGTCCAGTCTAGTAACCTTTGGATCTAAAAGCGAGGATAGGTATACAAAGGAAGCTTATAATACCACACAAGGCCTTTTAAATAAATAAAATACAATGTTTCTCTGCGAGAGATGCGGCCAATCCACTTTACAGTACAATGATGAGCCGGTGTAATAATCATGGCCAGTTGTGGTAGACTGCTTCACAAGATATAATACAATACAACAAATGTATGCCAACAATGGAGCCATTGCATGGCCTTGAAAGGCTGATGACGGCGATTAAATCAAACATCTGAAAGCGCTATTTCAGTTGAGTCGCGTGCAGCCACGTGCGCGCACAACAAGATCACACCAGGAAGTATATCACACGACACAACCTCTGAAGTTGAATACACACATAGACATCAAAGGGGGCTTCAGCCCCTGCCGTTTTTTACCCTTCTGTAAAACAACTGAGAGACTGCCGTCTCCAGACCATGAACGCAGCATTTACTACATGGTGAAAGAAATGCAAAACGCCACTCCTTTCCTTTCCGTGCCATACCAGAGGGCAGCATTCAGGAGAATTGCTTTTTTTCCGAAGTCTCCTGAACGTGGAACGCAGAATTTTGCGTTGAACAAATTTGTTTTTCGAAATCCATGTCTTTACACCGCATCTTACATAAAGGGCAGTATTATGCGTGTCTTAAGTACCAGGTCTTATTACTTAACTTAAGACCTGGAGGCGTGGTCAATGCTGTTTGGCCATTTGCCTCAGAATAGCCAAATGGCATTGATCACGCCTCCAGGTCTTAAGTTAAGTAATAAGACCTGGTACTTAAGACACGCATAATACTGTCCAAAGAGTGCTGGGTTGCGCCACCGAAAATAGATGATCTACAAGCTCTCAACGCGTCACGCTGCGACGTGTTGAGAGCTTGTAGATCTGCTGTTTTCGCTGTTTATGTCCAAAAGTGCCCTCTTAACGGGATGTCGTCTAACACTCTCTGCACCGTCCCTGGAGGATATGCATAACACAGCTTTCACATTACACGAGCAGAGATGAGACTATACAGACGTAGAGAATATGTTTAACACAGCATTGGACAGGTGGTTATACATGAGCAGAAGATATGAGACCATGAGGGCAGAATGGACAGGAATAGAACGAGCACCTCGTATTGTCGTGTCGTGCACATGCAGACCACAGACGTCAGTCTCTGATTAAGTGCATGGTGTATGCATGGGACCTGAATGGAAACCGCAAGACCGCAAGGTTCTTTCTTCGGTGTTATCCTTTTGGACCGTTTGTGCTTGACTGTACCCCTGTACTATTTGCATTTTATTGTCATCGTATGACAGTCAGATACATCAATTATGCCTACGTATAGATGAGTGATTTCGCCACGTGCGTGCGTGCGTGCGTGCGTGCGTGCGTGCGTGCGTGCGTGTGCAGACTACAGTATTAATAATGGACACACATGGAATTGTACAAGAGATTCTTTCTGAGGTAAATAAATATATCACTCTGTCACCACCACTGTTGTTGTTGTTACTTAGTTAGTTAGTAATAGGCTACACCTTATTTCTTCCTTTATATTTATTCAGAGAAGTCCATTGAGAGAAAGCTCTCTTTTTCGTGCGTGCGTGCGTGCGTGCGTGCTGTCTGGGTCAAGCAGACAAAGGTCATAAATAAGACAGTTAGGTGAGTGACAGGTCATGTTTTCATCACGTTACTGGGAGACAAAGACAATTTGCAATGTAGGCATTTAGCGGACGCTCTTAATCCAGACAGAGCGACTTACAGTGAGCAAGAACAACACATGGTGATACATCAAATACATACAACATTTGAACAATTTACAATTACAATTTAGGCATTTAGCAGACGCTCTTAATCCAGAGCAATTTACATTAAGCAAGAACAAAAAGCATGGGAATACATCACATATATAAACAGCATTTATCAAGAAACATGCGTAAGCTAAGAACGTAACTAGAACATATCTATATATAATGACACTATACATATAAGCTATACATATATATTATACTATGCTGTACTGTTATTGTGCTGTCTACATGACATGCTATAAGTCTGTTTCAAATGCTATCTAAGAAAAGTGCTGTCTAAGGGGGTAGGGTAAGTGCTATGGGCCATGGTGGAGTCTGAAAAGGTGGGTTTTCAAACTACGGCGGAAGATCGGGAGTGATGCTGCAGTTCTGATTGCAACGGGAAGTGCGTTCCACAGTTTTGGGGCCAGAAGGGAGAAGAGTTTGGGACGTGTGGAGCGTTGTCCCAGCGTTTTTAGTGAGTGCTCGGGAGGGTTTGTAGGTTCAATCATGCTTGCAAGATATGGGGGAGCCATACCTTTGGTTGCTTTAAATGCCAGCATCAGAGTTTTGTATTCTGTGCGGGCAGCGACCGGGAAGAATCATAAGGAAAAGAAAAGGAATCATAAGGAAGCTAAGAACCTATAGGATCTGACTAACAGTAGAACATCTGTACAGTATACACTATACTATAGAGTGCTATGTCTACAAAAAATGCTAAAGACACACAGCCTTTTGCTGTTAGAGAAGTATGTGTGCATAAGACAGACAGACAGACAGACAGACAGACAGACAGACAGACAGACAGACAGACAGACAGACAGACAGACAGACAGACAGACAGACAGACATTTTATTTGGGAAAGGGTCAGGTGTCAGCAGCCGTATATGTAAACTGATATATATGTAAACTGATATTGTTTATTATTATATAATATAATGTAAACTGATATTCAAAAATCCCCCTACAGTTTACTGTTGAGTCATCTAATCTATCTATCTATCTATCTATCTATCTATCTATCTATCTATCTATCTATCTATCTACATCTGTCTTTCTGTCTGCATCTAGAATTCCTCACACATTGAATTCATTCAATCATGTCGATGCAACTCAAGTCAACAGGTGCATATAGCTCTGCTCTGCTGTGGACCGGACACTTTTCAAATCAACCTGTTATAGCGCCACCATGAGGCCAATTTTTCAAAACACATTTTTTGCTGCTACTTACTACCAAAGGTTTTATAGTCCAAACCTATAGGATACCTTATATGTCTAGCCTCGGTCCCATCCTTAACAGTTCTACTGCGAATCACTCTTTACCCACATTTTAATCAAATATTCTACGCTGCCGAGATTGTTTTATTACCTTTCAATGGCGAAAATCCGGCGAAAATTGGTCCGTCGGTTTGTTATGATCATGAGCACAGCGGCCATTACAATGCTGCTACAAGATCCTCCTTCATGAGGCGATAAGTAAGTGAACCCCCCGTACTCAATTTCCCAGAAGCCCTAGCAGCCCAGATGATGACTTGATTTCCGGTTTCGTCATCATAACGCGACGGCCTTGTCATCAGCTCCCGGATAAATCCGCTGTTTCTTTTTAATTATTTTAAAACGGCAAATTAAACCCATTAAACAAATAGCGGGAATGTCGTATTACGCGCGGTGGAACACTGGAGTAAACAATCATCTGCCAAGAGAAAAGCCTGGTCACAACCTAAGGCAGAAACGCTATCGGCGGAAGTGTGGGACCGGAACATCCGGTCAGATGTATATTTCCCCCGGATAACGATATTCTTTCAACCAATCACAACACTTAATTCACGGAGTTGTAAACAGATTTGTAAAGCGTCAACGTCACTTCCCTGAGCGGTACTTCTGCCGAAATCCTGCACAACTTCCGGCCATAGAAATGGTATAGCGCCATCTACAGCGTATAGCGGTCTTGCCCAGTGTGCCTTATGTCAGGGGTTCTCAACCCGTGGGTCGCGACCCCTCGGGGGGTCGCCAAATTATTTTGGGGGGTCCCCAAATTGTTTAAAAAAAAAAAAAAAAAAAAAAGATTTTTATTTTATTTTTCACGATTTTTCAAAAATAGCAGACCTACAAGCTCGTAGCGCGCCACTCGGTGGCGCGCTATGAGCTTGTAGATCTGCTATTTTTAAATAGCTAAATTATAACAATGGGGGGGTCCCGAGACGTTGCCAAAGCATTTTCGGGGGTCCCCGGCCAAAAACGTTGAGAACCCCTGCCTTATGTAGTCATGTGAGCTGCAGGACAAATCTGTCAGTTTGGCTGCGATTGGCTTCCAAATGCATGGGTTTGCGGGAGGCGCCCAAATTGCACAATCATCATGAACACCTGCGATTGGTGTTAAACTTTGCACGGACACTCTCAGTAGCCTGTAAGGAAGATCTGGAAGCCCACATGTTTCAAATCAGCCTGATGGTGGCGCTATAACAGGTTGCAACACAGCCCTGGGTGGGCAGCACAAACTTTGTATGGGGGGAACAAAATCGTTTTAGATGGGAAATTTTAATCATTTTAATAATTTAATTTTGTCTTTGTCCACAGATGGACATTACAATTTGGGGGTCCTTGACATGAAAACGTTTTCATGTCAAGGACCCCCAAATTGACACAAATTAACCTGCGGACCCCCATTTTAAACATTTGGAAACAAGAAGCCCAAATAAGCAACGACACTTTATACAAACAAGCTCCTTCCAGGAACGTGTGCGTGCGTGCGTGCACACGTGCGTGTGTGTGTGTGTGTGTGAGTGAGTGAGTGAATCCAGTCTAGCGACTATTTTTTTATTTACAAGTGACTTTACAGAAAGCACAAACCCGAAGTCGCTTATAATAAGCCGCCGTAGCATGAACGCTGCTCCCAGTCCCATGCAGG
>NC_136807.1:50983881-51013347 GCF_951216825.1 Electrona antarctica
ACCTCCATGTCTTGTCTCCATGCACAACGCAGACACCCAACGCAGACCTCCATGCCTTGTCTCTATGCACAACACAGACACCCAACGCAGACCCCCATGATTGTATCAATCAGCCTAGCTTCATATTGGTCATCAGGCCTGGACTGGCCACTTCACGTACAGGGCATATGCCTGGTGGGCAGCCCTATGAATGGGCCGCCCCCTCTTTCTTTAATATTTATTATTATTTAATATTTTACACATGCATGGAGGGATGTTTTTCAGTATAAACGTAGTGGTATATTAGGGCTTGTTTGTTTCGTGTGTGCCTCGACAGAGCGAGGCGATAAAGTATCTGCTTGCTGGTAGTGGTGGGCCGGTATGGGCCAAATGTCAGGGCCAATTTATTTTTAAAATTGTATTATTATTATTTATTATTTTGTGGCTTTCGCCTTTATTTTATATTCTTTATGGAGGGATAGACAGTAGGCTGACAGGAAATGGATAGCGATATGGGGGGTGACATGCAGTAAAGGCCGTCGGGATCGGGAGTCGAGCCCGCGGCACACTGCCAGACTGGATTACCAGCCAAGGTGCCTGGACCGCTGAGCCACAGCCCTGGCCGCCAGGGCCAAATCTTTGACCCTGTCCAGCCCTGTTTGTCATTCACATCTCAGCTGATCATTACACATCACACTTCCATACTCCAATCGCGCCTCTTTCCCTCAAAAAAGCGGCCCATTTAAAATCGTCTCACTGCTTCAGAATAGCTCGGCTTCCATTGCTTCTCAGACGCTGCTGCTGCTGCCAAATGTGCCTCCACCACCCCAGCCTCCACCTTTTGATCAGAGTCTAGCATGATATGGGCTCAAATACCTTCCAATTTACTTCTGCTGATTCAAGCTAAATACCAATGTATTACTTATGTATTGCTTAAATGTGTAAAACTAAATGTATAATCTTCCGGCACATTGCCTGCTTTGTATTTGATCAACCCTTGTTTTCTGAGGCAACTGCGTTGCATTGGACGCATCTGGCATGAATTATATCCTTTTGGATCAATATATCATTTTGAGAACTGTCAGCCGTCCGTCCGTCCGTTTGTCTGTCTGTCGGCTAGCGTTCCTTATAGATGATCATGATGATGATGATGATGATGATGGCTATTAATTTAATTAATAGCCATCGTTGTTATCATCATCTATTCTGTGCAGCACTTACATTACACAGACACACACACAGTCAGGCTTATTATCCGTTCCAACAAACGAGCATCCAAACATTTGCACGGAATAATAATAATGGCGATAGGATTGTATAATAATTTGTATAATAATCAACAGCCAGTCCATGGATGCAGCTGTGTATAAATGCAGCGAGCGAGCCTGCACGGTGGAGAGGCTCCTGAGAGCGTCCAAACGAGACGGGAAATGCTGATATATTCATCCTATAACGCAGCCGTTAGTCATGCTGCTAATTAGGGTTTGCCCGCCGTTTTAACCTCTCTCGCAAAAAAGCAGAGTGGAATATTTAGCGGGTCGGCAGAGTCACGCAGAGAGAGAGAGAGAGAGAGAGAGAGAGAGAGAGAGAGAGAGAGACAGTAGAGAGAGAGTAGAGAGAGAGAGAGTAAGTAGAGAGAGAAAGAGAGAGAGAGTAGAGAGAGAGAGTAGAGAGAGAGAGAGAGAGAGAGTAGAGAGAGAGTAGAGAGAGAGAGAGAGAGAGTATAGAGAGAGAGAGAGAGAGAGAGAGAGAGAGAGAGAGAGAGAGAGTAGAGAGAGAGTAGAGAGAGAGAGAGAGAGAGTATAGAGAGAGAGAGAGAGAGAGAGAGAGAGAGAGAGAGAGAGTATAGAGAGAGAGAGAGAGAGAGAGAGAGAGAGAGCGAGAGAGTAGAGAGAGAGAGACGACATAAAACACACATCATTACGGGAGGCAGCTCTTCACCCATTTTCAACCTTATCTTCCACAATAGAATTGGTCGTTTTTAATGCTCATTATAAAAGATGGCACCGTTTCTGCCTACTCACTCTGGCCCGTTCCGTTGTTTTTTTTCCACCTCGCCTAATTGTGTTTCCACAAATTCCACACGACAAAAAACCCTGGTTTACGTGACTGGTCACGTAGCTCACGTAGGTCACATATAGGTGGACGTCTTTGTTGACACGGGAATTAGTTTGGAGTCTATTCATTCTTCAAGCCAAACAATTTTCTGACACTAAAATGTATATATTTTTTGCTGACATCTACAATTTAAAATTTAGGCATTTAGCAGACGCTCTGAATCCAGAGCAAAAACAAAAAGCATGGCAATACATCACATACATAAAAAGTAGTTACCATGAAACATGCGTAAGCTAAGAACGTAACAGTGGAATATCTATATAATGAAACTATACATATAAATGATACATACTATACTATACATATATACTATAAAGTGCTATGACTACATAAAAATGCAAGTCTGTATAAGTATATGTATAAAATGCTATCTAAGTCCACGTCTCCCCACGGGGCTCCGGGTGGGCCAGTTCGGAACGGTTCCTTATGGTGAGATTAGTTGATGATAGTCTGTGCCTACGAGTACTTGTATCTTTGATTTCCTCAAGATTCAGGCCTCTGTCCAGACCTCAATCCAGGCGTCCGGCCTCACTTCACACGAGTGTTTGATTTTTTTCCCCTGTTGCTGTTGTTGGTAGACATGGCCGCCAGTTCCCACCTGATGTTGTGTGGGAGTCCAGACTGCTCCAGACCGTGCTGAAAAACTGCTAGCTTGCACAGCGTCTTGAGACTCGGACTTAAGTCTAAGATGTGCATGTTGCATCCTTCAAAGAGGATGATACGATCTCCCAGTATGCAACTGCAGTAGCACATATTATCATTGTAATTCGGCTCCATTGTAACCTTCGGCTCAAGCTTCTTCCAGGAGAAGGTCTCTGGACTGAATTTCCACAGATCGTTGAAGTTGAAGTCCTGCCATTCGTTTCGGCCACCGCATATGTACAGCTGTCCATTGTAGGCAAAGGCTGACTGATGCCAGTGTCCTCCTGAACCAAACTGTGTGGAAGGCGTGTCCAGACAGAGATTGGTCTCTGTGTCAAACACTCGGAGGACTGTGTCCTCAGAGGCCTCCCAGCCACCAAATACAAACATCTTTGTTCCGATGATGGCGGCAGAGTGATGTGCTGAAGCAGGAAATGGAGTTCCTCTGGTGTTAATTAGAGACCAGACCATTGTGCTGGTGTCCAACTTGTACATGTCATTAGTGGATCTATAAAGTGGATGATTCATGTTTCCTCCATGGATAAACATTACCTTCCCTAAGACGCAGGCTGAGTGGCCCGTCCTCCCCTCTGGAACAGTCCCAGCGACACTGGGTTTAAGCCATCTGTGGGCGTCCACATCAAAAGCATGAAGCACGTTGTAGTACTCCCTGGTATCCATGGAATCCATGTTATATCCTCCCCAGATGTAGACTGTATATTCCACCAACACAGCTGTGTGGGAGCGAGACCTGTGGGGGCCATCAAGGTCTCCTCCTCCCCCTGGCGTCACTCTGGGCAACTTTCTCCAACGCAAAGTCACTGTGTTGAAGACATTCACCTCAATCTTACCATTGTTGTCATTGGTTCTAAAGCAGTACACCTTGTTCTCCACTGCAATGGCAGACATCTCGCATGGCTCCGTTCCTTCCCACAGATGCAGCGTCCAGCAGGACATTTCAAATGTCTCACCAAGTTTGACAAATCCACAAAGTCGACGGGTCGCGTCGACCGATCAAGGAAGCCGCTGTCTGTCGATAGTGAATGTATTCTCGGTATAAAATATCTCTAGGCTCTATTGCTGATTACTTAGCTTAGGACCCCTGAAGTGGTGTGCGGTTAGAACTTAAACCAGGATGCTTCGACTTCTGCCTTCTCCCTGAAGCCGACCCTTGTTATATACTCTCCGACTATGCTTGTCACGATGACTAAGCCAGTTAGATCTATCCATATATGGTTCTACCACATCTATCTGATATCAGCACTAGGTCGGCTCAGGCCCAAATATAGGGATTTTCATACTAGACATGTCATATGTCATATAGCCCAACGTCCTAGTCAGAGTCTTCGTTACACTCTGCATTATCCCAGTCCAGGCAGGTTGCGGTCTTGACACCTAATCCTCTGAAGTTACTCTAAGCAGCCGGGTTCGTCGTTTTAAAGTCACAGAAAGGCGTTTGGTTTAGTCGACGTTTCATTTTAAAGGACACGGTTGTGACATAATGACGTCATAATGACGTCATCTGGCTTCCCTTGTTGTCTTGTTGTCGTGGGTTCTTATCGTTGTAGTATTCGATTTGGGGGTAACGGTTCTGAGAGCCCTCGATTTGGGGGTAACGGTTCCGAGGGCCCCTTCTGTTGTTCGATTGACGATAGTTCCGTTCTGGGGAGCGATCCGATGATGGCCTGGAGTTATCAGGGTGAAATTCTCGGTCCTGGGAGGAGTAGCTGTTTGGAAAGCTCCTCGGGTGTTGTCCGTGGCGGGCCGGATGCCGTGCGAGATGTAGCTTGGCTTCACGGTCGATGAATTTTACTAGGTCTACGAATGTGAGTTCAAGACCGGTGGCTTCTGTGTCCACCTCTTGTTCCGTCCATGCGTCTCGTGATCGCTCTGGTAACTTGTCGACGATGGACTCCATTACGAGGGTAGCCTGAGCCGTTCCTCCAGGCGTGGTCTCTAGTCGCTCTTGGAAGTTGCAGAGGAACTCGGCCAATAGCTCGTAATCGGCTGACGTCTGTATTTGTGGCCAGTCGCGTGCCTGTTGGACTAGGAGTTTAATGATGTGGTTCCACTAGTGTTGTTTTTGGCAGAAAATTTAGATTTTAGTTTCAGTCATAGTCTCTTGAATAGTTTATTTAGTTTTAGTCACATTTTAGTCACCTGGAATGTCTTGGTGTTAGTCTAAATCTACAGTTGATTTAGTCGACTAAAATGTGTTTTGGCGGTTCTTGGTGCCGTCGTAATGACTGTTTTTACACTCGCTGAAAATCTGCTACAAGCGTAGCAGATCCCCACAACGCGTCGCAGCATGACGCGTTGTGAGCTTGTAGGTCAGCTATTTTCAGCACATGCAACCATGTGTAAAATGATGGATCTCTTCTCTACTAGTCCCTTCTTAACATTTTAGTCTAGTTTTTATTTGTTGACAAAATTGTCAGTATATTTAGTCTTTGTTTTAGTCATCATAGCTTAGTTTTCATTTAGTTTCCATTCCATCAGTGGAAAAAATGAAGTCGACAAACAATTTTCGTCTCAGTTTTAGTCGACGAAAACTGCAGTTCATTGGAGCGACATGTCGCGGCACATGAGCGGCACACTGCCACTCAAAGTGACTACTGGTCAATCACAGCACGTCTTTTCCGGGACTTGTCAGAATCTATAGGTGCGTTCGAAACTTTGAATACTCAGTGCGCAAATATATAGCGAGCAAAGTACTTTTTTCTGTCTAAACCAAATCTCTTCTCCCAGAAGTACCACTGATCCAGAGTAATATAGTAAGAGAGTGGCGACACTATAGCGTTGACTCCCATTGTAACAATGGAATGCGGAAGTGCTCGTTCTATCTCAATGGGATAGTTCCAGCCATAGGAGCAATATTTGGAACTATCGCCCATAGGCACCCGCTTTGCGGCGAGATCAAAGCGTGTCACTACTCTCCTACTCTACACTCTGCACTAGGGGTGTCAAAATCGATTCGAATTAGAATCGCGATTCCGTTATGAATCCATTTTTTTTTTTTTAATTTAATTGTTTGGGTTACAGTTACAGGGGTTTTCACTACATGGTGTCTGTGATATGAAATGTAAACGTACCCTATATCACAGTAAACATCATTTTCAAGTTACTGTAGTCACTTCAGTTCAAGACTGGAGTAGATTGTGATGAAATCCTATGTATTGAATCGAGAATCATTTTGAATAGAAAATCGTTTTGAATATGGAAAAAAAATGCTTTTGAATTTAGAAAAAAAATCGCACTGATCTACAAAGCTCACAGTGAGCTTGTATAGATCTGCTTGCAGAATGCCCCCCCCCCCCCTCCCCCAAGAAATAGGGATGCTGGGCTTGCAGGGGTTAACTCTGTGTGCAAATGTCAGATCATTTTTCTAATTACACACCACCTGTTGTTCTTTCCCACCACAGATCCCAGCGGGAGCGCGCGCGCTGCCTCTCTGCGTACATGTGTGTGTGAGTGAGTGGGTGTGTGTGTGCGTGCGTGCGTGTGTGTGCGACAGCGCAGCGGGTGCTGCGCTGCTTCTCTGCGTATACATGTGTGTGAGCGTGCAGAGCGCGTGTGTGACGACGACGACGACAGCAGCAGCCGCAGCAAGCGCTCGCTAGCGCCCCCATATGGCCTCGATGCAGGACGGGCTGAACTTCACGGCTCCTCCCGTCGGCAAGGTCCTGCTGCTGGGCTGCATCGCTGCCGCCTCCGCCTTCGTGGTCACCATCCTGATCGTGGTGCTGTGTGTCGGCTGCCAGAGGTGAGTTCATTAACATGGAGCCCGCCAGAAACGTATAGTAACCGTAGAATTACTTTTTTTCTGGCCCGCCCCGCCAGAACCGTAGACCGGTGGTTTTCTTTTTTTGTAATTTATAATTTTTATTGATTTTTTACATTGACACCTTACAGCATACAAACATCAAACGTCGTATGCCAAAACGAATCTAGGCAACATATACATCAGTGTCCAAAGGATAACTAAAAACATTAAAAATGAAATAATAAACAAACAGAAAAGAAAATTGAAGAAGAAAAGTAAAAAAGAAAAGAAAAGAAAAGAAAAAGGGAGGGGGGGGGGGGGGTCCTTGGGTTGTGTTAACCAAAATACATTTGTTTTGTTTATGTTTTTGCACCGTTCAAAATAAAGATGACAGTTAGTGTAGTGGGACATTCTCATACGTTCTCTGTGGCATCCAAAATTCCTATGTAGTTCCATAGGGGTGACCACATGCTCCAGAATTTGTCTGTCTTTTGGTTTTCAACCAGTGGGTCCGGGGACCACCGGTGGTCCTTGAGGGGGTTCCCGGTGGTCCCCAGCTAAATGATGGAGAGTTGGTATATAACCATTATAGATCTGACCACTTATAGATCTTTAACTCTCAAGAGCGTAAATTTGGTTTCAATTTACGCTCTCAAGAGTTAAATTATTGTTAAACATCTGCATTACTTAATTTACAAGGAGAATGCAGAATGATTATTATTATGATCAACGTTTGCCTGTTCTATGGATGGAGCCAACATCAATACAGCATGGAATTGTGGACAGCATCTTATCCAACAACAACAAAATATTCAAAGTTTTGGGTCTGAGAGGCAAATGGTGGTCCGTGGCTCAAATGCCCAAAAGATAATGGGCCTTGATACAACAACGGTTGAAAAACACTGCCATAGACCAGGGGTTCTCAACGTTTTTGGCCGGGGACCCCCGGAAATGCTTTGGCAATGTCTCGGGACCCCCGCCCCGCCCCCCAATATAAATTGACTGCTACAATAACCTTAAACCATTTTGGGCGGGAACCCCTTTTGGTGTTTTAAGCATTATGTTAAAATTTAGCCATTGAAAAATAGCAGATCTACAAGCTCATAGCGCGCCACCGAGTGGCGCGCTACGAGCTTGTAGGTCTGCTTTTTTTTTTTTTTTTTGAAAATAATTTGGGGACCCCCTAAAATAATTTGGCGACCCCCCGAGGGGTCGCAACCCATGGGTTGAGAACCCCTGCCATAGACTATAGGTTTTGTATTCTTTAATCCATCTTTTGATCGGATCGCATCAAGAGCTGCCGCTCGTTAGCATAGCAGTGTAAGTGGGACAGTGGCCGCGGCCATTTTGAAGATGCGCGCGCATCCACTTGCACGCTATGTGCTGCTTTCAATGGCCTGTATCTTCAAATCGGCGCAATGAATGTCGTTTCTGGTGAAAACAGGCCGACAGCAGGCGCTGTGATACTCGCAGTCAGGTTTTCTCTGCACCGAGCGAGATAACGACAACCGGTCAAGACACCACACACAGCACTATGTCATCGGAACCATAGATATATATAAACTCTAGATGGCTCAAGGCGGAGTTTCACCTGGCAGCCATCTTACTTCGGGGCTACAGTACAGTATGTTCAATGGCAGCTCAAACAGAAACAGTCATAACTCGCTCAAATCTTGACGGATTTACAGGGTTGGTTTATTACAAACGTTGTCAACGTGGCTATGATTCAGGATGCTTATCTGCTTAATTTATTTTTATATGAACGTCGTATAAAAGCATATAAGTATGCGGACGTCTCTGACGTTTATAACAAACCAAACCGTTTGAAAATCGTTTGAAAATTGAGCAAGTTATGGTCATTTAAGAGTACATGCCCCATAGACACAATGTTATGTGGCCCGAGGTAAGATGGCCGCCACGTAACGACGTCGCTCTCCATTGGCCAACAGCGCGGGTGAGCTATCTAGAGTTTATATATATCTATGATCGGAACAGCCGGTTACGGATATTTGGCTCTTCAAAATAAGGGTTGAAAGCGGTATAACAAAAAACATCGCATGGATACACCTGGGACGTATCCTCAGTGATGTATCCCAAGGTCATCAGGGTTTCGGGTCTCTCGAACATCATACCCCTCACTCAGACGACCCAGGTGATCGAGTCCCGACTGACGTCCCAGTAGCTACCCTCGATCAGTCCCATTAGGGAAAAACCAGGGCCACACAATCCGTTGGAACTACTCCAGAACTACTCTACCAGGGCTGGGAGGTACGCTTCTGGTGCATGGAAGGACTAGGCACTGTGGGTTGACTCCTGTCCGGGCCCCTCCTACGTCTCACCAGGTCCACTCCTGCTCTCCCCATGCCCAGGACCTGTGCGTTGCACCAGAGTCCCAGCACAGACACTTCATTCAGGAGTGGTGGGCAATAGTTCCGCAGACTCCACCCGAGCGAGAAGGTGGTGCTGCGGGCTCCCCTTGCTGCTTGAATGGCCCTCCTAAAGGCCTCACCGAGGGTTTGTTGGGCTTCCTCCTCACGGAGGACACAGGCTGGGGTGCTAACCCATACTGGTAAACCTTGGCAATGCGCGATAAATAGATTAATTAATCCTGGCGGGCAGTGTTAATAGTGACCATCCAGATCGTGGTGCTGTGTGTGGGCTGCCAGAGGTGAGTTCATATCATGATGCTTGAAAAGAGAAAACTATCGACTGAAAACATAAAGTATTTCTGAAAATGTTTACTACCGTAACAAAGTCAAGTGTAAAAGTCTGGGCCAAAAGCTCATTCACTTGAATGGGGGTATACGTGTATTTGCTTCTGCAGCCTGTAGGAGGGGAAATAGCGACATCTGCTGGTCCACTAAGGGGAACTGCAGGCAATAGTCGTTCTTCCGTACGAGCGTCAATTTCGAGAGCTCTCCCTTTGCCGCCTGGGTGAGATACACACCCAACCATGTTACAGCGACATGCACGGTACGGTCACTGTCACTGTCACGCTTCAATAATGGACTGTTTAACCAACAACATAACAGAAGAGAATGAGCATGAGATGATGTCAAGATATGGCAGAATGTCTTGGACATGAATGAGGAAGGTGTGATTCTCTGCATGCTCAACATCTCTCCTGACACACCATTATATCACATTATTATTATTATTTTTAATTTTTATCCCACGATTTTGCAACCCATCTTTTTTTTTATTACCCAGTGTCAATTATCTAATGTAATCCTGGGCGCTACACTTCCTCTGCCAACCTGGGGGGGGGGGGGGGGGGGGGGGTCAGCGGACTAACCTCATGCTTCCTCCTTCTATGCATGAAGAGTCCAAGCTGCTTCTTTTCACCTGACAGGGGGGGGAGTTTCCCCAGTTGGACGTATCGCGTGGAAGGAACACGTTATTCCGACCAGTTCCTTTCCCCTTCCATCAGGCGCTGGCCAGGGGGAGGTAGTTTAGAGACCAGGATTACTGCATGTTTTTTGTGAGGGTACCTAGTATACAGATACTAGGTACAGAACATGCAAACTCCACACAGAAAGGCCCTTTCGCCAAGCCCGCCTCGGGTATATGGGCACTGATGATGCGGAGGAGGGAACACGCCCCCCCAGCACCCCCCACAGCATCCCCAGCGGGAAACGAACCCAGGACCTTCTAGCTGTGAGGCTACAGCACGACCGACTGTGCCACCGTGCCCCCCCGTTATATCACAGTATTAACGCTGCTTGACGCTCACCTCACATACTTTCACTTTCCTCAGCGGAAATGTGTCCACGTCTCGTCTTGTCCGTTATTTACGTACCATAGCTATTGGTGTTGTAGTCCAGGGGTTCTCAACCCGTGGGTCGCGACCCCTCGGGGGGTGGCCAAATTATTTTAGGGGGTCCTCAAATTATTTAAAAAAAAAAAAAAAAAAAAAAGATTTTTTTTAAATTTTATTTTCACGATTTTTCAAAAATAGCAGACCTACAAGCTCGTAGCGCGCCACTCGGTGGCGCGCTATGAGCTTGTAGATCTGCTATTTTTAAATAGCTAAATTATAACAATGCTTAAAACACCAAAAGGGGTTCCCGCCCAAAATGGTTTAAGGTTATTGTAGCAGTCAATTTATATTGGGGGTCGGGAGGGAGCGGGGCGGGGGTCCCGAGACGTTGCCAAGGCATTTTCGGGGGTCCCCGGCCAAAAACGTTGAGAACCCCTGTTGTAGTCGAGTCCACCTAAAGCGAGTCCGAGTCGAGACCGAGTGTGATAGGTACAGAAAACACTGCGAAAGCAGGCAGGCGCGTCAGCTGCACTCCGTTACCTAATTAACATAGCTGTCTATTAGCGTCAGACAGCACTAGTATGATGTTAATGTGAATGGGCTCCTCATAATATATAATTATCTGATAATGTTCATGTGAATTGGCTCTTCATATTAACGTGTATAAATACATTTATTTTTCATTGCATTGTAGTGACTCGAGTTGACTCGGTGGGGGGGGGGGGAGTACCGAGTCCCTTGGTCCACGACCGAGTCCAAGTCCAAGTCAAATTAAGGGTCGAGACAGAGACGAGACCGAGCAGTCCAATGTGGTCTCGAGACAAGTCAAGGACTCGAGTATATACTACAACACTACTAGCTCTAGTGATGTGTTATTATAATGTGTTATGAATTGCTGCTGTGTGTTCACAGGAAGGGGAAGACGCACAATGTCTCTTCTGAAGGTAGCAAGCACCGCCTCATGGACATGGTGAGTATAAACCGCTCTGACCTGGAGGGGGCGACAAACGCTGGATTCACACCGGACGCGGCGGAATCGTTGCTGCGAAGCGCCGGGTGTCAGGGTTAAGACTCATACATAGTCTGGATTTTTGGTGGTTAGGTGACCACCGAACTACAACATGACGTCACAAGCCGCGGTGAAGAGCAGCCCTTCTCTCTGTTTTTACTCACCACTGCTCAACGTTATTTCAGCTCCGGTGGTCACCTCACCACCGAAAATCCAGACTATGAATAGGCCTTTAGTTATAAAGGATAGAGTGAGGACCGGGAACGACAGCCCCGCCCCCTGCTATTAATTTCAATAGAAGTTGCTCAGTGGCGGTTTTGAAGCACCCGGAAGACTGCCCCGGAAGTACCATTATAACTCAATGGCTTGAGCGAGCGGAAATGGCTCGAGCGGTCCGAGTTGACGCACGTTACGCACATGCCGTCACTGAACGTCCGTCCATCTCCATTAACGTGCTGCAGTTCCACTTTTGGCCAGTAGGTAGTGGCAGCTTCAACGTTAGCCAGAGCCCTTCATGGGGGCTTGGGGTTACCGCACGAGTCTAGCCTCGCGTAGCCAGACATCATCATCATCATCGCTGCGTGGATATTAGTTTCGTCCTTCTCAGTACTTTTTTCCCCCCAAAAGGGCCGGTTACAAAAAGATTCAAACGGACTCTATTGGTTAGGCCTACCACCAATCAGAGCAGTGATCATATCGTTTTTAGAAATTAGCCACATATCAAGCTTGTTTTGATCCAAAACGCAGCCTGGACGAAGAATCCCAGATATTAGGATTTGGTACTTTAAGTATCTTTTTACTTGAATACTTTTGCACTGTTACCAAATGAATTCTGAACACCAGACTTTTTAACTTGTATTTCTACATTGAGGTATTGATACTTTTACTCAAGTAAAAACTGTGAATACTACTTCCACCACTGCTGCTGCACGCCCCCAGTGCATCCAGCGTCCCCGGCGGGAATCGAACCCGGGACCCTGTGTTCAGCGTTAAGTTTCGGCGTTTGAATTGTTTACGCGCTGCTTCCGCGTCCAGTGTGAAACCAGCGTAACTTGATTCAGCAGGAATTAAAACCTTAATTAGTACTCCATCTCTCGAGGAGAATAACAGTTTTACAAGCTAACCTACCACTGACATATATATATATTTTTTGCAACCCCGTTTTTCACCCAGTGTCAATTATCTAATGTAATCCTGGGCGCTACACTTCCTCTGCCAAGCTGGGGAGGGCAGCGGACTGACCTCATGCTTCCTTCAATGCATGAGGAGTCCAAGCTGCTTCCCCGGCCGGACGTAGCGCGTGGAAGGAACACGTTATTCCGACCAGTTCCTTTCCCTTCCATCTCCAGGGGGAGGTAGCTTTCGTTTTTCACTAACCTTTGACGGATCACCCCCTCGCGATTGTACCTCCATTCCATGAAAATCCACCTGAAAATTGTTTTCCATCGTTTGTGTTTGAGTCGAAAAATATTCCACCGCTGTGATCCGAAACATTAACGAGGAACAGAGATCAATGGACTACACACCATAGACTACATTGTGCCTCGATTTCCCAGAAGCCGTGAGAATTGAGCGGAAGTGGGTTTTTTTGGGTCACGTGATCCAAACGTGTGACCGACCGGGTTGTCCGACGGAAAAATGTCTTAAAAGTTGTCAAAAAACGTCAAATAAATCATATAAAACTAAAGTCGGGAATAGCGTGCTCCGCAGGGAAAGACAATGGGAAAAAATTCGGGAATAGCGCGAATCGCAGGGGATGTGTTAATACATGTTGAACTGTGTACAATGTGTATTTCTTTTGTCATCAGGGAACCCTAAGACAGTCTAAACTGTATATGTGTGTATATGTATATGTGTGTATATGTATGTATGTGTGTACATGTCTATGTGTATGTGTACATGTATGTGTGTACTTTCAGGGAATCCTCAGGCAGTCAAGCAAACTTCGCTCCATCAGTAAATCAGACACTGAGATGAACAAGATGAACTGCAATGGCAAAAGTGAGTGTTTATATTATATTATATTATACTAGCCCTTACCCGTTGTGAGATATTGCCCTTGTGGCCGCAGGGGGTACTGCGTCCTGGGTGTGTTTTCGCATTTTTTATTCACTAATAAATTCATTATTAATCATTAATGTGTAAAATCGAAAAAAGGGCTTCGTTAAGACCTCCATATTATTATGGTCAATGCCTGTGTGAAAAGGGAGTGATTGGTGCAGGCAGTGAGGAGATACGGCGGTGTTTCTGACACACACACACACACACACACACACACACACACACACACACACACACACACACACACACACACACACACACACACACACACACACACATATTCAGACATTGTCAGAATTATAGTATGATGATGATGATGATTATATTATATTATCGCTATAATGCTATCAGGCAGAAGCCTTGAATCTCAACTGTTGTGAAGTTGGTCGAACCGACAAGGCTCCAAAACGTTTGATTGATTGACAACAAGCATGTGTACAAAAACAAACAATTTAGTCAAAAGGATTACATGAGAAAACCCAGAGGTGTATTGCCATTGTGATCCCACAATGCTGCAGTAAAAGAAAAACAATTATACAATAGTATATACAATTTAGTTCTAACATCGTGACTATGTGGATCTTAAAAATCTCTTTAGGGAGGACTTGAAAGTAGAAGTAGACACAATAAATGTTGTGTGACTGTAGGCAACCCATTCCATGTGACAGCTGCAGAATACAAAAAAAAGAGGCCTTTCCAATACTACTTTTAACTTTGCACTGAACAAAAGTTGTGGTGCTACTCCCTTTTTAAGTGGTGCAACCACTTCCTTAAGTGACTATGGTCCTCATTCACAAAGGAGAAATACGCAAGAGTGTAACGGAAGCGGAACGGAAGCGTAAACAGATGCGGGAAATTCCGTCCGATCACGCAACGTTGTTTTGCCGTGCAATTCAAAGAGCGGTGTGTACCACAGGTACGCAGGTGTATGTTGTGAGGTACGCAGGTGAATGCGAGCGGGTGCCAAATGATCGGAAAATCAGCGGATAACTTCATTTGCATTGATCCACGCCCCATTTCACACCATAAAAGGCGTCAAGCATGACTCAGCAGACAGCAGTAAAAAAAAAAAAAGAACTATAGGCCTTACAGCTCAAACGAAATAGAGGTCCTCTTGACGGAATGCAACAAAATAATGATATTTTCCAGTATAGTGGCTTCACAAATTAAAATTAAAATGATTGCTGGACAGAAATTAGGCTATACTGCCGCGGTCAGTCAGTGCTGTGCAGATATATCATGAATATAGCCCTCTATTAATTTCATAATTCCACAGGACCACAAACAAGTTTTTGCACCATTGTATAAAGTATACCACTATAGGCCTACCATACAAACTGTACAAACTGACACTCAATCCATCAAAGGACAGGAAATTAAAAGAAAATGATCTGACCATGTCAAGCGCCGGAGCGACGACCACCACCTGCAGTCTCTTTTTTTTACATCCATATACCATTATATTTGTGCGTGATTCTTTATATTGTCTATAGCCTACCATTAAACTATATAAATCATTTTCCCAAGCTTACAAAACGGTGAACGCTGCTCCGCACCGCTACGGCAATGGCAAGCTGACTTACGGTATAAAATGCAGCTTGGCCATTTATTTATTTAAGTTCGGGACCAAGGCAGCAAGCTAGCCTATACTTGGCAATTATATTATAAAGCCTTTTATTTTCTATTGAACAATTGCTCACTCACACCTTTGCAGAGGTAAAACATATATCCGATATTTTTATCAGAGCTGCATTGATTCATGCGGGGAATAGATTAATATCATCTCACTGTCATCTGTCTGAATGCCATGTGGAGAATGGATTTGTTCTGATCATGGACACGTAGGCATAGGCCTATGGCTATTTAAATTTTCAACCATATACGGCGGGTAGCCTCCTCTTTGTCAGATCTGAGTGCAGGTTCATTTCATGATGTCGTCATATTAAAAATTAAAATGATTCACGGGACATTTGGCACCAAACTTGATTGATCTCATGATGAGATCAATGTAGTAGCCTACAGCCTAGCTATAAGTTCCCCATATTATAATTAATTAAGGTGCACTGGCTTAAAACTATGACTGGCCGAATTGCACGCGCTGATGCAATAATGTGGACTTCTATATTTCTATAGGGCTAATTAGCCCTCGTGACTGCTGTCTGTCTGTCAGACCGGCATGTCTGTGAACCATAGAAATAATCTGTTCTGTCCGGGCCAGGCTCGCCGTTATATTCATTTTCCAATGTGAATTTCACCCAGATTGGACTGTCCACACACACACACACACACACACCGACGGCTCCGTTCTTTTCGCAAATCTAGAACTTCCTGCCAGAGAGCTAGCAAATTTAAGACATCCGGTTGCTTTCAGAATAAAAGCGTAGTTAATTAAATAATTATTACATTACATTATTAGTATTGTTATTACATTACAGTTATTGTGAAGACACACATTATGTTTCTGTGTAAAAATAAGTAATTAAATAACGTAAAAAAGTTATCTAAATGGATAAATGCCCAAGTCCATGCACTGGAGTGCCCAAGTCCATTCACTGGAGTGCATGGACTTTATAAAGTGGACACTGGACAAAAATCCCTGCTATGTATCGACTAGTGTGACATACGCACATGTCCGGGGAGACCTCCTCTACAACACCACACTGTCCGCTAAGCACCAGAGGTGTAAAAAATTTAATTGGCACACCATACAGCGAGGTGAAACATAAAAAAATGTCCCATTTCCAGACTAAAGTCAACTAAAGTGGACACTGGACAAAAGTCCCTGCTATGTATCGACTAGTGTGACATACGCACATGTCCGTGAAGACCTCCTCTACAACACCACACTGTCCGCTAAGCAGCAGAGGTGTAAAACAAAAATTGGCACGCCATACAGCGAGGTGAAATATAAAAAAATGTCCCATTTCCAGACTAAAGTCAACTAAAGTGGACACTGGACAAAAATCCCTGCTATGTATCGACTAGTGTGACATACGCACATGTCCGTGAAGACCTCCTCTACAACACCACACTGTCCGCTAAGCAGCAGAGGTGTAAAACAAAAATTGGCACGCCATACAGCGAGGTGAAACATAAAAAAATGTCCCATTTCCAGACTAAAGTCAACTAAAGTGGACACTGGACAAAAATCCCTGCTATGTATCGACTAGTGTGACATACGCACATGTCCGGGGAGACCTCCTCTACAACACCACACTGTCCGCTAAGCAGCAGAGGTGTAAAAATTAAATTGGCACACCATACAGCGAGGTGAAAGATACAAAAATATCCCATTTCCAGACTAAAGTCAACTAAAGTGGACACTGGACAAAAATCCCTGCTATGTATCGACTAGTGTGACATACGCACATGTCCGTGGAGACCTCCTCTACAACACCACACTGTCCGCTAAGCAGCAGAGGTGTAAAACAAAAATTGGCACGCCATACAGCGAGGTGAAACATAAAAAAAATTCCCATTTCCAGACTAAAGTCAACTAAAGTGGACACTGGACAAAAATCCCTGCTATGTATCGACTAGTGTGACATACGCACATGTCCGGGGAGACCTCCTCTACAACACCACACTGTCCGCTAAGCAGCAGAGGTGTAAAAATTAAATTGGCACACCATACAGCGAGGTGAAAGATACAAAATATCCCAATTCCAGACTAAAGTCAACTAAAGTGGACACTGGACAAAAATCCCTGCTATGTATCGACTAGTGTGACATACGCACATGTCCGTGGAGACCTCCTCTACAACACCACACTGTCCGCTAAGCAGCAGAGGTGTAAAACAAAAATTGGCACGCCATACAGCGAGGTGAAACATAAAAAATGTCCCATTTCCAGACTAAAGTCAACTAAAGTGGACACTGGACAAAAATCCCTGCTATGTAGCGACTAGTGTGACATACGCACATGTCCGTGGAGACCTCCTCTACAACACCACACTGTCCGCTAAGCAGCAGAGGTGTAAAACAAAAATTGGCACGCCATACAGCGAGGTGAAACATAAAAAATGTCCCATTTCCAGACTAAAGTCAACTAAAGTGGACACTGGACAAAAATCCCTGCTATGTATCGACTAGTGTGACATACGCACATGTCCGGGGAGACCTCCTCTACAACACCACACTGTCCGCTAAGCAGCAGAGGTGTAAAACAAAAATTGGCACGCCATACAGTGAGGTGAAACATAAAAAAAGTCCCATTTCCAGACTAAAGTCAACTAAAGTGGACACTGGACAAAAATCCCTGCTATGTATCGACTAGTGTGACATACGCACATGTCCGGGGAGACCTCCTCTACAACACCACACTGTCCGCTAAGCACCAGAGGTGTAAAAAATTTAATTGGCACACCATACAGCGAGGTGAAACATAAAAAAATGTCCCATTTCCAGACTAAAGTCAACTAAAGTGGACACTGGACAAAAGTCCCTGCTATGTATCGACTAGTGTGACATACGCACATGTCCGTGAAGACCTCCTCTACAACACCACACTGTCCGCTAAGCAGCAGAGGTGTAAAACAAAAATTGGCACGCCATACAGCGAGGTGAAATATAAAAAAATGTCCCATTTCCAGACTAAAGTCAACTAAAGTGGACACTGGACAAAAATCCCTGCTATGTATCGACTAGTGTGACATACGCACATGTCCGTGAAGACCTCCTCTACAACACCACACTGTCCGCTAAGCAGCAGAGGTGTAAAACAAAAATTGGCACGCCATACAGCGAGGTGAAACATAAAAAAATGTCCCATTTCCAGACTAAAGTCAACTAAAGTGGACACTGGACAAAAATCCCTGCTATGTATCGACTAGTGTGACATACGCACATGTCCGGGGAGACCTCCTCTACAACACCACACTGTCCGCTAAGCAGCAGAGGTGTAAAAATTAAATTGGCACACCATACAGCGAGGTGAAAGATACAAAAATATCCCATTTCCAGACTAAAGTCAACTAAAGTGGACACTGGACAAAAATCCCTGCTATGTATCGACTAGTGTGACATACGCACATGTCCGTGGAGACCTCCTCTACAACACCACACTGTCCGCTAAGCAGCATAGGTGTAAAACAAAAATTGGCACGCCATACAGCGAGGTGAAACATAAAAAAAATTCCCATTTCCAGACTAAAGTCAACTAAAGTGGACACTGGACAAAAATCCCTGCTATGTATCGACTAGTGTGACATACGCACATGTCCGGGGAGACCTCCTCTACAACACCACACTGTCCGCTAAGCAGCAGAGGTGTAAAAATTAAATTGGCACACCATACAGCGAGGTGAAAGATACAAAATATCCCAATTCCAGACTAAAGTCAACTAAAGTGGACACTGGACAAAAATCCCTGCTATGTATCGACTAGTGTGACATACGCACATGTCCGTGGAGACCTCCTCTACAACACCACACTGTCCGCTAAGCAGCAGAGGTGTAAAACAAAAATTGGCACGCCATACAGCGAGGTGAAACATAAAAAATGTCCCATTTCCAGACTAAAGTCAACTAAAGTGGACACTGGACAAAAATCCCTGCTATGTATCGACTAGTGTGACATACGCACATGTCCGTGGAGACCTCCTCTACAACACCACACTGTCCGCTAAGCAGCAGAGGTGTAAAACAAAAATTGGCACGCCATACAGCGAGGTGAAACATAAAAAATGTCCCATTTCCAGACTAAAGTCAACTAAAGTGGACACTGGACAAAAATCCCTGCTATGTATCGACTAGTGTGACATACGCACATGTCCGGGGAGACCTCCTCTACAACACCACACTGTCCGCTAAGCAGCAGAGGTGTAAAACAAAAATTGGCACGCCATACAGTGAGGTGAAACATAAAAAAAGTCCCATTTCCAGACTAAAGTCAACTAAAGTGGACACTGGACAAAAATCCCTGCTATGTATCGACTAGTGTGACATACGCACATGTCCGGGGAGACCTCCTCTACAACACCACACTGTCCGCTAAGCAGCAGAGGTGTAAAACAAAAATTGGCACCAGGTCACAGAGCAGGGATTTCTGTCCAGCGTCCACTTTAGTCCACTGTAGTCTGGAAATGGGAAGTTTTTTATGTTTTTTGACCTGTGACCTGGTGCCAATTTTTGTTTTACACCTCTGCTGCTTAGCGGACAGTGTGGTGTTGTAGAGGAGGTCTCCCCGGACGCGTGCGTATGTCACACTAGTCGAAACATAGCAGGGATTTCTGTCCAGCGTCCACTTTAGTCCACTGTAGTCTGGAAATGGGAAGTTTTTTTATGTTTTTTGACCTGTGACCTGGTGCCAATTTTTGTTTTACACCTCTGCTGCTTAGCGGACAGTGTGGTGTTGTAGAGGAGGTCTCCCCGGACGCGTGCGTATGTCACACTAGTCGAAACATAGCAGGGATTTCTGTCCAGCGTCCACTTTAGTCCACTGTAGTCTGGAAATGGGAAGTTTTTTTATGTTTTTTGACCTGTGACCTGGTGCCAATTTTTGTTTTACACCTCTGCTGCTTAGCGGACAGTGTGGTGTTGTAGAGGAGGTCTCCCCGGACGCGTGCGTATGTCACACTAGTCGAAACATAGCAGGGATTTCTGTCCAGCGTCCACTTTAGTCCACTGTAGTCTGGAAATGGGAAGTTTTTTTATGTTTTTTGACCTGTGACCTGGTGCCAATTTTTGTTTTACACCTCTGCTGCTTAGCGGACAGTGTGGTGTTGTAGAGGAGGTCTCCCCGGACGCGTGCGTATGTCACACTAGTCGAAACATAGCAGGGATTTCTGTCCAGCGTCCACTTTATAAAGTCCATGCTCTCCAGTGAATAGCATTTATCCATTTAGATAACTTTTTAATTACTTATCTTTACACAGAAACATTACTTATTACTTATTTTTACACAGAAACATAATGTGTGTCCTATAGCATCGTTTAAATGCTTAATTTATAGTTTTAATGTGCAAATTAAACTTTTTTTCAATACTCTAGAGGGTACTCTTATTTTGAAGAGATCGTCCACCGGAAGTCTTATATTTGCTCACTAGATTTGCCAAAAGAACAGTGCTCACACCGACAGTGTGACTCAAAGGAGCTCCGTAACAAAACAATTTCAATAGGCCTACTGCAGGCATTACTACACTAAACAACATTGGATTCGTACAGTGCAGAATGCAGATAAGTGTATGTTCTTATAATAATTGTGAGTTTGTTTTTTAACATGTAGCGCGAGTCCGCGAGAGCCGATCTACAAGCTCACAACGCGTTGCACTGCGAGTAGAAAGCTGTCAAGTGAGCAGCGCAATCGCGCATGCTAGAAATATCCTAATAAATAAATAAAAAGGTGTCGGGCTTGCAGGGGCAGTTTCTGTATGGGACTCTAGGCTAACCTGCCTCTAGAATGCTTGCATTTAGGCATACAAGTGATACTTGGCTTTTATATAAGCTATCATTTTTTTATGTGCTGACCAATGTTGACACATGCCTACATATTTTATCTGAGGTTTGGGGACTTTTAATTGAGTCAGCATGAAGACTAAAGCCTTCTGAATAAATCTACGCAAGCAGTACACGACCCTCTGAGGTGGCGCAGCTTTTAGCGGAGATTCCGACCATCCGACGTCACCGTCAAGTTCACGTTGAAGTTCATGAATTCCCACGTAATGTGGGAATCGACGTAAATGCCTGTCCGCTCACGCTCCGCTCACGTTACGTAACGGTATGAGCGTAAACGCCGTTGTGAATGAGGACCTATGTGTGTGGCTGGCTGGATGGGTGGGTGGGTGGCTGGCTGGGTGGGTGCGTCTGAGCACGAAAACAGCATGGTTGTTTTTCACCACCGGTGCGCAATCTAACACACACACAAACACACACGCACGTATTAACAATGTTGATTCCGGGTGTGCCAGTACAGTACAGTGACAGTACAGTACAGTGAAGGGTACAGTAGAGGGACCCCCACATGGTAACTCTGTCATTTCTCAACCGTTTCGGACGCGGGGCGGCTCGCCGGAATCGGGCCGGCACCCTGGGTCTCATGTGGGTCTGGAACCTCATGCTTCCTTCTATGCATGAGGAGTCCAAGCTGCTTCTTTTCACCTGACAGGGGGGAAGTTTCACCAGCCGGACGTAGCGCGTGGAAGGAACACGTTATTCCGACCACTTCCTTTCCCCTCCATCAGGCGCCCCGGCTGGCCAGGGGGAGGTAGTTTAGAGACCAGGATTACTTCATGTTTTTTGTGAGGGTATCTACCCTAGGGGATACGGGGAGAACATGCAAACTCTACACAGAAAGGCCCTTTCGCCAAACCCCGCCTTGGGTATGGGCACTGATGACGCGGAGGAGAGAACACGCTGCCAGCACCCACAGCGTCCCCAGCGGGAATCGAACCCAGGACCTTCTAGCTGTGAGGCGACAGCACTACCGACTGTGCCACCGTGCCCCTTGGGTGCCTTATTTTTAATAGTCCTGTGAACTATACGCATTTTCATGAACGACATACCAAGGCCTTGGTGTGCGTGCTGTTGGCCTGTCGCGTGTCCCCCCACTGTAGAGCGTGCATGTGCACATCTTGTTACCGGGGCGGACCAGGGTTTTTTCCAAATCACCCAAATCTCTGAATGCTCCTTTAAGGAAACATGCAATACAGAACTAACCACGTTCCAAGCCGACTTGATTGTCAAGTTAACTGGAAGCAGCTGTGTTGTTGTTTGTGTGCATGCAAACCACACGGACTTACAAGGACACAACATATTAATCATATAGGTGTACAATATAGAGCACAATAAAAATTCTCATTTTTAAACGGGGCGCATACGTTAGACAGAAAGACGTACTAACACAGTCTGACAACATGCATGGTCTCGAAAGAAAGAAAGAAAGAAAGAAAGGACACCAGATCATACCGTCTCAGTTTATGCTCAGTAGGGACAAGACAAATTTGGATTAATGTCTTCTAACAAACAGCCAGTCCACAAATCCAGGCTCCAATTTACGGTCAATGAGCTTTATTTATTTTAGTCCAAAAGTACAGCCATAGATCTAACAATGTCACTGAGTGCTGATACTGTACACAGCATTGTCTCTGTTCCTCTTTCAAAATGATCCGGCACAAATCATCCCTCCAGGCTATTATGCATAGTGAGAACAAAGGAAGATGATGACGACGACGTTTGTTATTGACCAAGCGCCAATTATACATGCGTGAACATGTCATCATCATCACCTTTATTTAAACTCGGGAATACAATTGAGGACAAGCCCTCATTTTCAATGTAGCCGAGGTTATACAATACAACACAATACAATCAAAATACATCCAGTACACCTTACATTAAAAATCCGGGTAAATTACAAGAACTTAAAGCAGAACAGCCAATCAATCAAAAACAATCAAAATAAAGAAAATAAAATGACAGGAACACTCACTGTTAAAATGTTTTGGAGCATTCCTTTGAACTAACTGAATGATGTCAGGGAGCTCAGTTTTAAAGATTTTCGGAGTTCATTCCAAGATGTTGGGCCGCTGACAGAAAAAGCTGCGTTGCCCAGCTCTGTCTGAGCATGAGGAACCTTGAGTTTAAGAAATCACTAGAGCGAGTCTGATAGGCGCTATCGTTCAGTTCCAGCATGGAGCAAATAAAGGCAGGGAGCATCCCAGCAATAGCATTATATAAAAGCTGGTACCACTGTTTATCCCGCCTCTCAGTCAGAGTAGAGGATAAAACTGAGTTCACATAAAGTACACAGTGGTGGGTACCGTAATTATCGCCCGTAGTCCACCTTAAGTCCACCACAGTGTCTAGGCTCTTCAAAAGTGATGGAGCAGCAGACCTATATCACCATAGTCCAGGACTGAGAGACAAGTGGCCTCAATTATAGCTTTTTTTAGTAGAGTTTGGAAACTTATTTCTATACGAAAAAACACGTTTTTGTCTTAGTTTAGAGACAAGATCAACTATATGGTATGTAAAAGAAAGTTTGTCATCCTGCAGCCAAGATGTATGTGTACACGTGTGTCAAAAGGATAAGGCAGAGGAGGTATACAGGAGGTATGGTCTCACCAGAGCCATCTATAATAGAAGAGTTGCGACATTGAGGGGGAAGAAAACAGCCCGGTCACGTGGTTCATGTACTCACACGAGCAGTGCACATAGGCCCTCATTTATCAACCGTGCGTACGCCAAAATATGGGTGTACGCCGAAATTACCGCAATTTTCGGCATTTACCATTTGCGCCAACGTTTGATTTTGAACTTGAGCCAAGACAAAAACCACGTCTGGTCGGGAGCTGTCGTACGCTTTGTCCTCACCTGTTTTTCTGTCGTAGAACAGCGGAGCAGCATTGTTTGACCAGCTGAGAGGCTGTCACAGGCATCGAAACATATGTATTCACTCCTAAAATGTTTATATAAAACTGTATGTATATGGGCTAAATGTAAAAAAGAAAAAAAAGTTAAGGAATACATCAACGATGTGTCTTTGTGTCATATGAAATTAGTAGGAGATTTCCAACTTTACAAGCAAGCAATTAAAATCGCGCATTTAAAAACAATGTTGCAAGTTAGATGCGTAAGCCATAAACAGTGTTTTGCATGATGAGCGCATACATGCGAGGATTTGGGCTGAGGATATTTCCATGACGGGACGTTGGAGAGTAGGCTATAGTGCAGCGCTGCAGCTGCGGAGAGTCCCAACATGGGTAGCCTACTGTAGCCGAATCTACAGCAGGCCGATGTCTTTCTGGAGTTACAGTAGCCTATGTGCAATCTCCTCCTCGTTTAATAAACCCGACGCGTCGCTCGAATGCCAAAATGTGCCGTGCCGGCGTGCCAGCGCAAAATTGGGGACCGCTGACCGCATCGGAGTTAGGTATAGGCTAAACCACCCAGCCAGGCTGCCAGCCCACCAGTGCCAGTGTGCCACATGAGGCTGGTTTAGGCTGCACATTTATATAATTGTCAGTTGACTACTGCGACTAGCGAGGTAATCTAAATAGATTGTCATGAACGTGCATGGTCGCGGTGTCATGAACGGACCACAGTGATAGAGACAGACAGGACAGGAGAGGAGGAAAACAGCAGCGTGTGTGTGCGCCTATTTGTTATTTAATTCATTGTTCACATGCAGGTTCAGATTTTCGTTCAGTAATATATTGTTGTAGGCTATATTAAATGAATAAATACTTTAATAATTTAATATAGGCTACAACTAACAACACACGGCAGGCGCGTAGCGCGGATCAAATGATTGACTGGGCAAATTAGCATGGGGGGGGGGGGGGGGGGGGGCGCATCCACGGCCGATAGAGAAGTGTGAACTGTGAACGGTTTGGGGAACCATTTTAAAACAAAGGCGGCTTGCATGCTGTGGTTTACTAACCAGAAAGTTGCATGCACAAGGCTCAGTTGGGCCAGCTCTAAACTGACTGGGCCACGGCCCGTATGTGCGTGTGTGTGTGTGTGTGTGTGGGGGGCAGCAAGGCAAGCGAGGCGAGAGGAGAAACAGACAGGGTACTTTACAGCTACAGCTTTATTTAATTCATACAGGTGTTCGTTCTTTATTTATTTAAGATAGGCGACAACAAACCAGTTGGACTTGCAAGTTGCGTGTGCGTGCGTGCGTCTGTGTGTGTATGAGAGTGGGGGTGACTTTTTTATTGACTTTTTTCGTCATGTAACTATGGTTTCCAAGGTCGTACTGCAGTTGTTCATGTCGCAAAAACGAGGGCGAGGCTTGATTTCATAGGGCGTGCCAGATAGATTTCAGCCGTCACATTTATAAACGTCCGAACGAAATTAAGGAAGAAACAGCTGTCTGCGATCACTTTGTAAATGCCGACCCGACGTGGGTGTACTACGAATCCTACACTCGAATTTGGGCCAGATTTTACACTCGATTGATAAATGAGGGCCATAGACTCCAATGCATTCCGTAAACTTCCGGTTGTCCCTATTTGAAGCCTTAAAGGGTAAGACCACTTTTGTTGAGGTTTGGGTTGTGTAGTTACTTTGCCATGATGTAACTCCAAATGTGGACAAGAAATACAAAATAACTGCTCCAGTGATTAGAAATTGATAATTCAAAATATGCTCCTCATTGATTTACATTGTACGCTAAAACACTCTCAAAGTCACTCTTTTAGTACGTAAACAAACACAAACAAAGTTGATTCAGACAATATGGAGCTTCACCAAAATTCATGTGGTTTTATTTTTTCATAAAAATGTTAACTTCCTGTTGATTTGTCCATTTTATTGGGAAGAAAACCCGGACTGGATCCGTGGATCGGGGTCCAGATCTTCAAATAGTAAAATCAACAGGACGTTAACATTTTTATGAAAAAATAAAACGACATGAATTTTGGTGAAGCTCCATATTGTCTGAATCAACTTTGTTTGTGTTTGTTTACGTACTAAAAGAGTGACTTTGAGAGTGTTTTAGCATACAATGTAAATCAATGAGGAGCATATTTTGAATTATCAATTCTGATCACTGGAACATATTTTTTAATTTCTTGTCCACATGTGGAGTTACATCATGGCAAGGTAACTTGCACAACTCAAACCTAAAAAAAAGTGGTCTTACCCTTTAAATAGGGACTTTCCAATAGAAGTCTATGTAGAAGAATTGGACTGGCCCCATGAAGTGAACGGAGTTTGCGTAACTCTGTCTAACTCTATGGCTCTGGGTCTCACGAGCCAACGTCATACGTCCAGTATACAGACACCTCTGTAATCCATCTCTGAGTGACCATAAACACCTCCTGTCGCAAGAAATGGCAAAACGCCCTCGCTCCTCCAAGACAAATGTCCTACAGCGTGACAAATGTCCCACCGCGGCACCGTCGGAGGGAGAGAGATCCAGGTATTAATTAAATCCTCCGGTTTCCGACACCGGGCCGTATATACAAAGTGCTTCAGTGGCTTCTTGAGCAACCAATGGAGCGAGCTGCGGTCCGGCTAGCCAGATTCGTTGAGCTATAGGGGCAGTTTACTGAGAGTTCAGTTTGGTGTTCAGTCTCAGAACGTGTCAAGACATACTTTAGTCCTCTCCCAACTTTCTTCATTTCGGAATAACTCAAAAAGTTACTGTCTGGTTGGACTGTCTGTGAAGTATAGGCTATACAGTAGCTGCCTTTTACAGGTCAAATCAAATAAGAATAAATACTGTTTTAGGGCTGTGGATATTAATAGCAGCCTATTATCTATATTGTAAAGAGTATGGATGGATGTAATTACAGTCAATACAGTATAGGGACAACTATCTCTACAGTATGGCAATATAGCAGGCTCTAGATTGTAGATAAAGGAAGTTATATGGTAATGCAAACCTCTACAGCAGGGGTTCTCAACCCGTGGGTCGCGACCCCTCGGGGGGTCGCCAAATTATTTTAGGGGGTCCCAAAAATATTTTCGAAAAAAAAAGAAGAAAAAAAAAGTTTTTTTTAATTTTATTTTCACGATTTTTCAAAAATAGCAGACCTACAAGCTCGTAGCGCGCCACTCGGTGGCGCGCTATGAGCTTGTAGATCTGCTATTTTTCAATAGCTAAATTATAACAATGCTTAAAACACCAAAAGGGGTTCCCGCCCAAAATGGTTTAAGGTTATTGTAGCAGTCAATTTATATTGGGGGTCGGGAGGGGGCGGGGCGGGGGTCCCGAGACATTGCCAAAGCATTTCCGGGGGTCCCCGGCCAAAAATGTTGAGAACCCCTGCTCTACAGTATGGCAATAGCAGCCTCTAGAATCTAGATAAAGGAAGTTATATGGTAATGCGAACCTCTACAGCACAGGGGATGTATGGATGGTAAGAACATGTAATAATAGCAGCCCTTGCATGCCTTGGCCTTGCAGAGGCATCTGAAAAGCACTGTCCTGGCTGGACAGCGCACACCGCTCTCTAACTCTGAGCTTTCTTCATTCTCAAGACAGGCAGCATCCTCACACCTCTCTCTAACTCTGAGCTGTCTTCATTCTCAAGACAGGCAGCATCCTCACACCTCTCTCTAACTCTGAGCTGTCTTCATTCTCAAGACAGGCAGCATCCTCACACCTCTCTCTAACTCTGAGCTTTGTTAAAAACTCATTCGCTGCCGAGATCGTCTTTTGACGATATGATCGACGCTTAAGAAAATGCATGTTTTGGGTGAATTCGATAGCATTCGCGGGACCTGTTACATATACTGTAGCGATTTTACACTTGCCGTTTCCCCATTTCCGAGATAAACGGCTTTCAAAATAAGACGGTTAACAACACTGAAGTGAACGGCGGAAACCGTGGCAATCTACGAGTATCGATTCAGGCACCAGGTGGCGGTGTCTTCAGCGAATGAGTTCATCTCAAGAGATGCGGGGCAGCATAGTCACACCCTCTCTCTAACCCTGAGCATTGTTATTCTCAAGGCAGGCAGCATCCTCACACCTATATCTAACTCTAAGCTTTGTTCTCAAGACAGGCAGCATCCTCACCTCTCTCCAACTCCCGAGCTTCGTTAATCTAAAGGCAGCTATAGCATCCTCACACCTAAATCTAACTCTGAGCTTCGTTCTCAAGACAGGCAGCTCCCTCACATCCCGTCTGGGGCCGGGGAGGACGGGGAGCACACTTACTCGGAGGTTGGCCGCCGTTCCTCCTCCGCCACGGGCGCGCGCACTACTGACGATGCCCTCTATGCCATGGTAGGCAGGGCCGGCCAGACGGACACCCCGGCCCCTCCCGCCGTGCCGGCCAATACGCCGGCGCCACCCGACCCGGACGGGGAGGGCGCGGAGGGAGGAGGAGAGCCCGAGGTGTCGCCAACAACAGCCCCGCCGCCGCCGCCCCAGGAGACGACGAGCAAGGCCGAGTACGCCTGCGTGCGCAAGCTGAGGAAGGCCGACAAGGCGCCGCAGAAGAGGGACAGCGGCACCGACATGGGCGAGCCGCCGCCCGCGGGGCCCACCCGCCACGCCCCGCCCTCGCACCCGGCCCCGCCTCCGCCGCACCACCCGCACAGCGCCAAGCTGCCCCGCCGGAACATGGAGGCCTACAACCTGCCCACCTTCCCCAAGGTTGGTACCCTAATATGATACCCTAAAACCCTACAACCTGCCCACCTTCCCCAAGGTTGGTACCCTTATATGATACCCTAAAACCCTTCAACCCTTTACCTTCCCCAAGGTTGGTACCCTAAAACCCTTTACCTTCCCCAAGGTTGGTACCCTAAAACCCTTTACCTTCCCCAAGGTTGGTACCCTAAAACCCTTTACCTTCCCCAAGGTTGGTACCCTATACACGATACCTTAAAACCCTACAACCTGCCCTCCTTCCCCAAGGTTGGTAGCATGTGACATAACTTTTCTGTTTGGATGTATAAGGGGCAAACTATCAATGGGAAATTGCACCTAGTTACCACCCTGCCTTTAACATTAATGGCAAGATGGCCACTGTCTGCATATGGTCAATAGCAGGGGTTTCCAGGTCTGTATAGCAGGGGTTTATAGATCTGTATAGCAGGGGTTTATAGATCTGTATAGCAGAGGTTTCCAGGTCTGTATAGCAGGGGTTTATAGATCTGTATAGCAGAGGGGCTACCAGGTGAACCGAGAGCAGTTCGGTACGTGGTCTGAGGGGCAGTGAGAGAGAGAGAGAGAGAGAGAGAGAGAGAGAGAGAGAGAGAGATAGAGCAATGATTAGAGGAGAGGAAATCAATAAGACTCTCCACTGTGTCCTGAAGTGTATGTCTGGCCAAGAAGACACACTACCTGTCCGTCTGTCTGATGAGCATTCACCATGGACCAGTCGATGGCATTATAGAAGGACAGACAGACAGACAGACAGACAGACAGACAGACATACAGACAGACAGACAGACAGACAGACAGACAGACAGACAGACAGACCAGTCGATGGGGCATTATAGAAGACAGACATAGACAGACCAGTCGATGGCATTAGCAGACAGATAGACAGGCCTCCAGGCGGCTGTTGATTTGTTTACAACATCCTGAGCCAGTCTGCTCAGAAAGGCTTATCTCACATCATTCAAAGCATTCTATTTCGTCGAGGAAACTTCTTTATCTATCAAAGCATTTAACCTTTTTGTTTCTTTTTGCTATTTTTTTACGTAAATGAACGCCCTACTCGATCACAC